>NW_027645529.1:0-22371 GCF_951640355.1 Cnephaeus nilssonii | reverse complement strand
CCCCCCCCCCCCCCCCCCCCGCTGCTGGGTGGCACCCAGACACTGACCCAGAAAGCCAGGCAGCCCGGCCAGCGGGAGGTTCTGCAGAACTCGGGCCACGGCAGGAACCGGACCTGCCATGTGGGCTGGGTCCGTGTGGAACAGGAAGAGAATTTTGTGTCGGGTGGACGCTGAGGGGCTGACTCGGGGAGCAGTGCTGGTCAGCGGGTGCTCACAGCCGCCCGCTCCGCAGTCTGAAGCTCGGCTCCAGAGCTGTGTCCGGCGGTCCCGCGGCGAGCTGGGCCCCACGCAGACACGGTCTCAGATAAAGCTGAGGGTGCACCAGCTGAGCCTTCTCACGGGCGTGTCCCTCCTATCTCCACGAACGCCTGGGCCTGCGCCTCCACCCTGCCTCCGCCCGCCACCCTCCGCCCCAGAACCGCTGGCCCATCGTCAGCCGATAGTTTATCTAAAGAGACAAACACCTGAGCAGAGATTGCGCCCTGTAAGCTGATTGGACATGGTTGATGTTGGACGTTATCGCTCAGGTGACTTTTTTTTTTTTCATTTTAAAGAAATAAAAGAGGAGCTTGAAGATCTGAACAAAGAAATCAAGAAAACAGCCAACAAGATCCGCGTCAAGTTAAAGTGTGAGTTTAAGCTTTGGTCTTGCTTCATCGTTGATGAGGGGATTCTGGGTAGTTACTGTTTTCTTTATAATTTTTTTAAAATATATTTTTATTGATTTCAGAGAGGGAGGGAGAGGGAGAGAGATAGGAACATCAGTGATGAGAGAGAATCATTGATCGGCTGCCTCCTGCACACCCTCCCCCCCTCCCCCCAAGCTGGGGACCGAGCTCACAACCCGGGCAGGTGCCCTGATGGGGAATCGAACCGCGACCTCCCGGTTCCTAGGTCGACGCTCAATCGGTGAGCCACGCCGGCTGGGTTTTTTCCTTTTAAATGTTAACATGTGACGTGTGGGTTTATTTTGTGATGTTATCGACAATTGATGATTATCACCCAAACCCGCACGCTGACTGGCGTGGAGAAGGTACGGGAAGCACGGTGAGGCCTGGCTGGGCCGAGCCCCTTCCCGGCGTGACGGCCCCCTCCTGTGCCTGCAGCCATCGAGCAGAGCTTGGACCGGGATGGCAGCGCGCCCCGCACGTCCGTGGACGCCCGGATCCGGAGGACCCAGGTCTGCGCCGGCCCCTCCTCGCCGCAGGGAGGCCGGGGAGTGGGCTTCCTCTCTCATTTCAGCCGCAAAATGCGCTCATCCTTCCGGCGCCAGCCCCGGGTTTTTGCATCAAAACGATAGTGTTTGTAGACTCCCTCCTGACCACGAAGGGGAAACCTGTCCGGCCACCGACAGAACCCGTCGGGAAAGCCGAGGGTTAGGGGTCACCAGTGTCCGTGGAGGGGCCTCACCTTCCGGAGGTCACAGGGCAGCAGAGGGAGCCGGACTAACGCCCCCTGACCAGTGGGGATGAGCGCGTGGGCGCTGGGCACTGGCTGCGGGGAGCATGCCTGGTCCTCCCCACCCCAGCCTGGTCCTCCCGCCCCGGCCTGGTCCTCCCGCCCCGGCCTGGTTTGAGGGGCTGGCTGCCCTCGGTCTGGGCTCCCACCTCCGTGAGGGGTGGTTCCGGGCAGCAGGTCTCCGTGAACCCAGAGCGGACGGTGTCTGGGGCGTGCCGCGCGGATCCCGCTGCGGAGGAAGCCGCTGTCCCTCCTGGTTCCCCGGGAGGCGTGGCCACTCGTGTGAATGTCCGTCACGCTGTTTCTCTGCGCCGTTTCCGGTGGAAGGCCTGGCCGCGGTGTGTTAACCGATGTCTGTTGCCGACAGCACTCGGTGCTCTCCCGGAAGTTTGTGGACGTGATGACCGAGTTCAACGAAGCCCAGACGGTCTTCCGGGAGCGCAGCAAGGGGCGCATCCAGCGGCAGCTGGAGATCAGTGAGTGCCGTCGCCGTCCCCGCCCGCCGGAGCGCGGCTCTGTCTCGGGCCCGACACCGCGGCGCCCAGCCGGGACCGCAGCCCCATCGCTTCCTTTTCTTTTTCAGATGCATGTTTATTGGTTTCAGAGAGAGAGAGAGAAACATCCATGATGAGAGAGAATCATGGACCGGCTGCCTCCTGAGCGCCCCACACTGGGGATGGAGCCCGCACCCCAGCCTGTGCCCTGACTGGGAATCGAACCCTGACCTCCTGGTTCGTAGGTCCAGGCTCAACCCCTGAGCCATGCTGGCCGGCCAGCACCGTCCATGTCAGAACATTTTGTCACTCCGGGACCGACATCCGTAGCGTTCCCGTCCGTGAGCAGTGGCTGTGGCCTCCCTGCGCTGAGCTCGGGCAGCCACCCCCCCCCCCCCCAGCACTAAACGCCCAGGAGGCCGCGGCCTCGTTTCCTCGCTCTGTAGCTGAGCCTCGTGCTCTCCCCTGAGAGGCTCTCACGAGGGCCCCAGCTCCTCCTGCACCTCGGCCTGCGGGCAGCCCCCTCGTCGCAGCCTCGGAGCCTGTGGCGGGCGGCGGGCACCGCGGTGGGAGGGCTGAGGCCGCGATGTCCGCTGGCGGCGTGGGCTGGAAGGCCCCTCCTCGGGACGGTCACGCTGAGGGGAGGCTTGCCTTGACCTTGCAGCTGGGAAGGCGACCACGGACGAGGAGCTGGAGACCATGCTGGAGAGCGGGAACCCCTCCATCTTCACCTCCGACGTGAGTGCCGCCGCGCCTGCGCGTCGTGTCCCGCCTCCGAGCGGTCCCCGGTCCTCAGCGTCTCTCCCCGCTTCCCGCAGATCATCTCCGACTCGCAGGTCACGAGACAGGCCCTCAACGAGATCGAGTCGCGGCACAAGGACATCATGAGGTTGGAGACCAGCATCCGCGAGCTGCACGAGATGTTCATGGACATGGCCATGTTCGTGGAGACGCAGGTGACCGCGGCGCTGGGTGGGGGGGGGGGGGCGGCTCTGTGGGAGCCGCGGATGCAGCCTCAGCATTCAGCGTCGCGTGAGGCCGAAGGGCTGGGAACCGCTTAAACCGCCGGGTGGAGACCACGGGTGTCCGCGAGGCCCGAAAGGTCGGCGACCGCTGGCTTCAAGGCCAACAGCGAGGGACCGGCTGGTTGATCAGATCACGGCGTGTCCACGGGGCAGCCCGCGGGAACACACACTCTTGTTCCCTGAGGTTGTGGTTTTGTTTGTTTGTTAATCCTCATCCGAGGAAATCTTCCCAGTGGTTTTTAGAGAGAGTGGAAGGGAGGGAGGGAGAGAGAGACAGAGAGAAACATCGATGTGAGAGAAACACATCCATGGGTTGCCTCCTGCACACGCCCCGACCACGGCCCGGGCTGGGGAGGAGCCTGCAGCTGAGGTCCGTGCCCTTGACCAGAACTGAACCCGGAACCCTTCGGTCCACAGGCCGATGCTCTATCCACTTAGCCACACCGGCCAGGGCCCTGAGGGTTTTTAACGAGTTAGACAAATGCTGGGCTTGTGAGTTAACAGGGAGATGGGGAACTTGATGTGGGGACTGTGTACACGTGTGTATGTACACATGTGTGTATGTACACATACGTGTATGTACACATGCGTGTATACACACGTGCAATGCCATGAGCATGGCTCTCGAGGACAGAATTCACGGAGGGAGAGGAACATGCCATGCGTGTGATGGCGGTGGCCCCGGGAGTTTAAATGTTCTCTGAACGATGTGAATCTGAGCCCTGCTCCATCGCTTCCTGTGGGAGCCTGGGAGTGGTGCGTCATGTCGACTGGACAGCCCTGTGGTCGGCAAACTGCGGCTCGCGAGCCACATGGCAGCTCTTTGGCCCCTTGAGTGTGGCTCTTCCACAAAACACCACGGCCTGGGCGAGTCTGTTTTGAAGAAGTGGCGTTAGAAGAAGTTTAAGTTTAAAAAATGTGGCTCTCCAGAGAAATGTCCATCGTTGTCCTGTTGGTATTTGGCTCTGTGGACTCATGAGTTTGCCGACCACGGGTACAGTCACGTAGAGTGAGTTCCCGGTTGAGAACGTGAGCTAATTGTGCGTCCTCTCCAATGCCTCACGCCGCCGCCGCAGCTGCGTCTGCGGGTGGACGGGAGACCAGGTAACGCCTCCCCGGCATGTCCCCGCTCCCCTCACCCGACTTCCTCGCTCATGCCCTCCGCCAGCCGGCGCCGCGGCCCACGGCTCAGCGCGGCCCGTCCCTCTCGCTCTGTTCACAGCGGGAGCCGGTGTTGACGCTTCGTGTCGGTCCATTTGCCACGGTCTCGTCTTCTCATCAACGTCCACGCGCCATCCCATCCGGGCCCATCCCACACACGTCGCGTTCACGTGCGAGCTTTCCGGGCACCTCGGGCCGTCCTAGCGGCACGCCGGCCGCGGGAGCGTCCCCTAAGCCGGAACGTCTCTGTCTCCAGGGCGACATGATCAACAACATAGAGAAGAACGTGACGAGCGCGGCGGACTACGTGGAGCGCGCCAAGGAGGAGACCAAGAAGGCGGTCAAGTACCAGAGCAAAGCGCGCAGGGTGCGTGGCGCCGGGTGCGAGGGCGCGGCCCGCCGGTGTCCGCCGGCTTCACGGGTCCCCGGGAGAGTCCTGTCCTCACGCTTCCCGTTCAGAGCGGAGGCCGCGCCCCGGCTGAGAAGCCGGGAGGTCGTTAGGGAGATGATGCTGCGAGCCCCCCGGCCCCCCACCGGGTTCCGCCGTCCCCTCTCCCGGGCGGGAGGGCTTCGTCCCAGAGTCCTCTGCTTCTTGGGCCGCTCTTTGGAGAGAAGGAAGCTGACGGGCTCGGACCTTCTCCAGGTTACCGGCGAGCCCTCTGGCGGGGGCAGGAGCCGGGCTGTGGGAGGCGGGGCCTGAGGGGTTCGGTCCAGGAGCACCCCCACCGAGTCTTTGTATCTGAGTCTGAGACGTGTCGTGTGTGCGAACCAGCGCGCTCCCAGGGAAACAAGGAGACGGCGGAGCCGTTCGGACTCGGGGCCTGGAAGGCTGCGTGTGCGTCCGTGCGTCCGTGTGTCCCTGCTCTCCGTGTGCGTCCGCCTCCTGGGAGCTGGCTGCTGGGTGTGCAGAGGCCGTTTGCTCAGTGCCGGCCTGGGGTGCGTGTGTGTGTGCGTGCACATGTGTGTGCGTGTGCATGCGCGCGCGTGTGTGTGTGCGCATGCGTGTGTGTATGTGTGCAGCCAAGTCAACCAGGGCCTTGGAAAGGGGACTCCCGGAGGCCCGGAGGACACGGGGGTCAGAGGTCATGTGCAGACCCCCGTGATGACAGGTGCAGGTCTGCTCCCCTGTCGCCTGCAGCCCCTCGTGCGCTTGGTCCTGGGCCCCCAGGTGACCTGGACCCTGGGCGTGCTTCTCGCCTCCTGTTCAGTCGCTGGGCCCCGCACTGACCCTCCAGCAGAGGGCGGCGCTGAGCCTCGCCCGGGCACAGAGGGCCTGCGTCAGGCCAGTGGACACGTTCAGGCGGGGCTCATGGGTGTGGAAAGAGGGCAGGCTTGGGGTGACGCACCCCATCCCAGACCTGCAGGGGCCTCGCTTTGGGGGACAGGAGTCTGGGCATCGCCGGCGCCAGCCGAACGCTCGCTCTGCTTGCTGGACCTGCCTGCTGCTCCGTTCCCGGGAAACGCCTGACGCCCGACCGCACGGCTCCTGTCCGCAGGGCAGCGCTGCGGCCCGGAGACCCCGTGGCTGTGCTGTCCTGGGCTTTGCTCGCAGAGCCCATGTCTTGGCGGGCGGGGCGGCTGCAGAGCCCGCGGGTGGGGAGAGCCGGGCCCTCGGCAGGGAGCAGAGCGACGACCAGGCCGCCCTCCCCGACAGTCTCCTCCCCCCGCTCGGGCCTCCGTGCCACAGCAGCTTTCCCAGAACTGGAAGTCGCCCAGCGAGCGCCCCCTGTCCCTCCCGCGCCCGACTCCCCACGCGTCCTGACGGCGTGGTTTTAAACGCGGCCGCGGGAGTGACCGGGGTGACCGCTCGCGTTCCTTTGGCAGAAAAAGTGGATCCTGGTGGCCGTGGCGGTGGTGCTGGTCGTTGTCGTGGCTCTGATTGTTGGTTTGTCGGTTAGCAAGTGAGGCTGCGCACCACGCCCGGGTGCATGCCTCTGCCGCGCGGCAGTCAGTGACTGACTAGCCCGCTAACCTCCCGGCCGGCCGCCGCTGACCCGTCTCACCACGCTGCGCGGCTCACTCACCTCCCCCGGGCGCCTCGCCGTGGCTGCTGAGCGTCTTAAGCCCAGGCCGCCACCTCCTCCTTTTCTTTAAAGACTGCCATCGAGATCACGTTTTATTTATTGTTGTCAATCCTCACCGGAGGATAGCTTTCCATTGACTTTTTGAGAGAGTGAAAGGGAGGGAGCGAGACAGAGACACACACATCAATGTGAGAGAGACACATCGATTGGTTGCTTCCTGCGCGGGGATCGAGCCTGCAGCCGAGGTCCGTGCCCTTGACCGGAATCGAACCCGGGACCCTTCAGTCCGCAGGCCGACGCTCTACCCACTGAGCCACACCAGCCGGGGCTGGGCTTGTATTTTAAACGTTCAAGTCCCAGGAGAATCTCGTCAGGAAATGACACGAGTGACTTCTCTCCTTCGATGCCCCACACATTAATTCCTGTTTTCCTTTGTCTTGCAGAAAATGATGTTCATTATTATTTGTGTCACTATCTCGCTTCTGATCCTGGGAATCATCCTCGCAGCAACATTGTCATAGCAACCGCAGCCCACGAGCCCTTCGTCCTCGGAGTCAGCCCCCCCACGCCTGCAGCGAGCCAGCCCTCCCACGTCACGCACGAACCCCGGGCGTGGCGGCGGCTGCGGTGCCGAGCGCGCTGCAGGACACGGAGAAAGCCGCCCGCAGCCCCGGACGCCATGCGTTAGCCCCGCATCCTCGGCTCCATAAGCGACACGCCGCACACCGTCAGCAATGTGAAACGATGGCCTTAAAATGGGAATTATTGACATTTTCAATTTTTTTTTTTTATATTTCAGTGTTAAGACTATTTGTATGTAGAGTTTCATGAGGAATATTTTAGGTTTGAAGCCACGAGATTCCGGGTCTGAGACTTGGCCCCGCCCCCGGCTCACGAGCTCACCGGCGCTTTTGCACCGTTTCCTGCGCGTTTGTTTACTGCTCGGGAGGAAACGCTCGTTAGCGTCCCAGAGCCGTTTTGTAAGGTGCCTGCGACGCTGAATGTTCATAAACGAACTGTTTAATATATTGACACCTTCCTCTGTCCCTTTTTCTATGTTAAACGCTGCCTCTCGTCAGGAACAGGAGGCTCACGGGGTCAGAGCCGTCTGTCCATGCCCCGATGTTTACAAGCTTGGCCTCGGTGCCCGCTGTGGGCGCCGGGCGGCGGGGGCCCCCGTGCCAGGCCCCGGGGACAGTCCCCGCGCTCACACCCAGCCCCGCCCGCCACCCACCGTGACAGCACCGCGAGGCGTGTGCCCCGCTCACGCGACAGAGTCTGAAGCTCAGACCGCGACTCGCTCCTTTCTACACGCAGGGATTCATTCCTGGACACGCAGCGCTTCCTTCACGTGTAAGCCGACGTGCCGATCACGTCCGTGTTCCCCTTGGGCCTCCCGTCCCCCTGACCTCCGAAAGGTCATGCTGGAGCTCACAGGCGGCCGTGATGACGAAGCGTCCTGACTGCCTGTGAATGTTTCTGCGAGGACCCTGCTTCAGACGTGGGACACGTGTGAAGACTTCGAGGCAGCGACCAGACGTTTTAAATGAAGGATCCCCGAGAGCCGGCCCCCTGCCGCCTCCCGTCCCCGGTCATGGAAGCCCAGGGCGGCATGGGCACGTCGTTTGGGTTGAAAGCCTACGCGGACGCCCTTGACCCCACACGACCTTGGAAGCTGTGGTCCTCGCGGACCACGCACGGTGAGGAGTCCCGCTCCGTCGCAGTCTATCCCTCGGACGGCTTAGCCGCGACTCGGGCCTGTGTCTGGGCTTGTTCGTCCCTCGCCGGTCATGCCTGCGCCCTCGCAGCCGCCCGTAGCCTCCGGCCCTGACGCACCGTGCTGCCGCGGGGGACCGCCCGGAAGGATGCCGGACTGGAGATCGTGCCTGTGTCCCTGCACCTCGTGGGCAGCTGCCCGTCCGTGCGACCACGTCCGCCCGTGCGGGGCTGCGCGCCGGCGGCCTCTCCCCGCGGCCCCGCGTGCAGCCTGTCGGGCCTCGCCCTTCCTGGCGGTTCCCGCTGCATCGGCTTCGAGCCGCTCTTCCCGGACCCGAAGTCCTGACCGAACCCATTTTATGGTTAACGCCACGGAAACGCTGTTCGGTTTCTAGTAGATATTCACGTCATTTTTCAGATAACACGTGTGTACGTCTAACCCTCCTGTACCGATTTGAAGTCAGATTTTTAAAAATACAAATGCAGGTTCACTTGTCACCTTCTATTGTTTCTTGAGATATTTTGTGTTTACATTAAAAAAACAACAAAAAACTCCCCGAGTCCCGAAACATCAACAAGAAACACTCAACAAAACAGCCCCCCAAAACACCATTTGCCTTATTACTTCGGGAAGGTATTTGGGGAGCTTTCATTGCATACCCGCTAATAAACCGTCTGAGGAAATCCGCTCACTGTGGTCGTTACTGTGCGTGACGGCGAGTTAACGATTTTAGGTGTCTTTGGTAACTTTTTTTTTAATATTTTTTTTATTGATGTCAGAGAGGAAGGGAGAGGGGAGAGAGAGAAACATCCATAATGAAAGAGAACCATTGATCGGCTGCCTCCTGCACGCCCCCCACTGGGGATCAAGCTGACAACCCTGGGCCCGTGCCCTTGGCTGGAATCGAACCTGGGACCCTTCAGTCCGCAGGCGGACGCTCTATCCACTGAGCAACACACACCAGCCAGGGCTTTGGTAACATTTTTGATTATTTGTTCGTTGTTGTTACAAGCTTCTGTGTCCAGCCTCGGAAGCCAGCAGCTCCGGCGCCTTAAAGGACCCGCCCTAATTCCCGCCCCTCCGGACCGGTGCTAGTTGGAGGGATTGGGGCCGGTCTCAGCCGCCCGGGCTTTGACTGATGAGGCCCATTTGGCAGAGTCCCTAACGTTGGCCAACAGGGGGCGCCCTCCGCCAGGCTCTGAGCCATCGACCTCTACTTCCCCAAGTCCTCTCTCAGCGTCTGTCTTCAGCGGAATTTCCTTGATCCACAGGCCTTCCTGGGTTCTCACCACGTTGGAAACCGACGTTCAAAAGCCAGAACCAGGCCCTGGCCGGTGCGGTGCAGGGGGTTGGGCCTCCTCCGTGCACCCACAGGTCGCCAGTTGATTCCCCGTCAGGGCACAGGCCGGGGTTGCGGGCTGGATCCCCCGTGGGGGGCGTGCAGGCGGCAGCCGATCCATGACTCTCATCACGGATGTTTCTCTCTCTCCTTATTCCTTTTATATATAAAGAAAGTCACGGTTTTGATTTCCGCTCCCTGCAGTACCTGCGAGTCCCCAGCCTGCAGAGCACCCGCCGGGCAGCAGAGGGCGCCCCGTCCCAGGCCCCACCCCCCACCTTGCTGGGGAACTCGGCTTCTTCGTCTCCTTGGCAACTGTTTTCTTAACCCAGGATGGGTGTCAATCAAGTCCCATTTCCTCGCTGACCCCTGTGACCCTGGGTGGGTGGGTGGGGGGCCTCCGGGCCAGCAGCGCGGATAATCCAGGAACCATGGTGACCGGGAGGCCCGCCCTGCCCCGGGGGCTGCGGGAACGGCTTCCGTGAAACAGACCCTTCAGGCCCCGGGAGGGGTGCCAGGGGGCCGCTGGTCCGTCGTCGGGTCCGTCGGGATGAATCCTGTCGGAGCTTCCTAAGCAAGGCCTCCTGAGAAGGCCGCTCCGGGGAGTTTCCCACAATGCTCAGTGGCTTCCAGGAACCCCCCTGCACAGGAGTGGCCCCGAGGAAGGGACGCCCAGGTGACCAGGGCAGGAACCCCTAGCTTCCTGGTCAGCTGCCCAGAAGCCCTGTGGGAGCCTGAGCCCCTTTGGAATTCCCGAGATTGAAAAAAAAAATACAAAAAAACACACAACCCCCCGCCCCCGGCCCTGGCAGGTGCGCAGTGGGTAGAGCATCCGCCTCTGCACCAAAGGGCTGCGGGTTTGATTCCTGGTCAAGGCCACCTACCCGGGTTGCAGGACCGACCCCCTCCCTCCCTCCCTCCCTCCCACTCTCTCTAAAAAGCAACGGAGAAAGCGCCCTCCAGCCCGGCCCGTGTGGCTCAGGGGTTGAATGTCAACCCATGAACCAGGAGGTCACGGTTCGATTCCCTGTCAAGGGCACGTGCCCCGGGTGTGCAGGTTGGACCCTCCGCCCTGGTCGGGGCGTGTGCCCTGGGCTGCAGGGTGAGCAGCAAGCGCTGCCTTGGTCCTGTGCTCCGCCCCGCACCCAGCCCCGCACCCAGCCCGGCTGCAGAGGGTCTGGAACTTGGGGGCCTGTCTCCACGACCAGTGGGTGACGCGCACAGCCTCTCGGCGGGCGCTGGCATTTGCCGTTTCCCACGAAGTCCTGGGCGCATCGCTGGGCGCAGCCTGATCCTGATTTGGATCCTCCCAGCTGGCCGGACAGACAGATGGGTGGGAAGAGCCGCCTGCGAAGTGCGAAGGGCGTGGGAGCCGCCGAGCGGTCCGGGGAGGGGAGGGGGTGGGAGGGGGCGGGCTGCGCAGCGCATCCTTTACTCATCCGCGTGGAGGGATCCTCGCTGGGGCCTTAAATACACCGGACACCAGGGCCGCGTCTGCCAGAGACCCGCCGCGTGTCCATCGTGTGACAGAATCGGGACATGCTCAGTTTGGGGAAGGCGAGTCGGAATCGTCAGCCCCACGCAAGGAACCCTCCCCCGCCCCCGGGGAGTTTTGCACCCCGGGGAGTTTTGCCGGAACCAGGACTTAAGAACCAAGCCCACAGTTTAGCTGAAAATTACCCCCTTGTGGGCGGGGGAGCAGGAACCTTCATTCAGAAAAGGAAAGGGAGGCCCGGCGGGCGTGGCTCAGGGGCTCAGCGTCGACCTGTGAACCGGCAGGTCAAGGGTTCGAGTCCCGGTCAGGGCACATGCCCGGGTTCCCCAGTGGAGGGCGTGCAGGAGGCAGCCGATCCATGGCTGCTCTCTCTCCTCGGGGATGTTTCTGTCCCTCCCTCTCTGACATCAATGCCAATATATTTTTAAAAAAGAAAAAAGAAGCAGGCAGAGAACGGAAAGCCATCTTGGTAGGTGGCTGCGCGCGCGCGCCTGTGTGTGTGCGCGCGCGCGCGGGGGGCGAGGGGGCGGGGGACGCGAGCGCGTGTTCAAACACTGACGTCTCCCGGGCTCGGGCCCCGCCGCCGGGCGGATGATCCTCTCTCCCCCCGCCTCCCTCCGCCGGCTCCCTCCGCCCCCAGCGGGTAACCTGACACAGCCGACTGCAGTCCCCTCCGCCGCGGCGCTCCGAGCCCGGCCCTGCTGCTGGAAGGTAGGCTGAGCTCGGCGTCGCTTTCCCCCCCCCCCCGAACACGGCAGCCTCCGGTCTCTGCGCCTTCGCGCTCCCCGCTGCAGGGCGCGGAGGGCAGGGCGGCGGGGACTCTGCCCGCACAAAGTTTATTTCTGGGGATGGAGGATGCATGCCCTTCAGCGGGAGCCGCGCGGCCGGCTTGGCGAGGCGGGTGAGGGCGCGCGGACCCCGGCGCAGGAGAGGCGGATCCGGGTGTCTGCACGTCGCTCCTCCCGCACCGGTGGGATGGGGCTTCGCGGTCCCCACGGGTGGATGGCTCCCTTCCCGAAGGGCAAGGCTGAGGGGTCCCCCTGTCTGCGTGGGCTCCCCTCTCCCCAACCCCCCCCACCCCCAGCTTTGCACAAAAACCCCTCGGGGGGAAGTTTCTCCTCGCGCCCACCACCCGGCAGTGCCTCCCTGACCCCAGGATGTGATTGTCTCGGGTCCCAGCCTCTGGGGCTTTGGGGGGGGGGGGGGGTGTCTCCCTGCGCGTAGGGGGCGGGGGTGTGGAGCGGAGAAGGGGCTGTGGGCCCCCAAACCAGAGCGTCGGCTCTCTCATCCCCAGCTCGGCCCGGCGGTGGGGTGCGCGCAGCGGGGAACCGGCACGCGGAGAATCTGTCCGTTCGTCCCAGACCCACCGGGATAATGTGTTTGTCAAAACAGATGTTTCCGGCGGAGCGTGTGCGCGTGTGTGTGCGCGTGTGTGCGCGTGTGTGTGCGCGCGTGTGCGCGTGTGTGTGCACGCAGCAGCCCGTGTGCGGGCAGCCCCCCCCATCCCCCCACCCCCCCAAGCTGTATTTTGTATTTTTCCTGGAAATGCAGTGTTTATGGGACCCCCCCCCCCCTGCCCGGGGGAACTTGGGGTTTGGGGAGCCTGGGGGGTGGGGCTCGGGCGCGGCTGGCTGGCCTGACCTGAGGCGTCTGTGGGAGCGGGTTCCGGTCCCCAGGAGCCCACACGCTGTCCCCACACCGTGTCCTTGTCAGGGGCTGAGGGCTGGGGGAGGGGGCCCCACCTTGTCATTGGGGGGAGGGGTTCCCGCAGGGCCTGAGGGGCAGGGGCTCCCCGGACCTCTGGTCTCCATCCCGCAGGCTCTTAGGGTGTCTGTGAGCTGGAGAGGGGGGGCTGGGGAGGGGGGTGCCGGGTTCCCCTGGCATTTCCCTGCAGCACCTCCTGTCCGGGAGGGAGCCCCCCTCATTGAGGGAGATGGGAGCAGCCAGGAAGGGGTGACATGGGAGGCCAGAGGAGGGGGGGTGGCCAGGCCAGCAGCTGCTGTGTGTGTGTGTGTGGGGAGGTTTAGGGGGCGAGGCGGGAAGCCCCTCTCCTCTGCACCCCATTTCTGAACCCCAGTGAACGAGGCAGCCATGGGATGGATGGATCCGTCCATCCATCAAGTGCACGCGTTTGCAAGGTGGACAGTCAGGGGCCTCTGGGAGGTCACCATTCCCTCCCCGCCCCCTCGCCCCGCCCCCAGGGCCCTGCTGGAACCTCCGGGAATGTGCTGGGTCCCGGGTCCTGACCACAACTCGGGGTGCGCGTGTGTGTGCTCAGGGGTGTGGGCCCCCCAGACGCGGATCTGGAGCTCCCCGGGCGATGGTGTGAAGCAGGCCCGGGGCTGGGGCGGGAGGCGGGGGGGGGGGGGGGGGGGCGCTGCGTGTGGGGTGAGGGCGGTGCGGGGTCCAGGCTGCCCAGGCGCTGTACGGGGACCAGAGCGGAGCTGAGGGGGTCAGGGATGTGCCTACCCCCCCCCCCCCCCAGGTGACACACTGGGTCCGGGCATGGCTGCAGGGTCAGGGTGCGGGGCGGTGTCAGCAATGGGGCCTCCTCTCCGGCTCACCCCAGAGCACCCGGAGCCTGGGATGTGGGCGGAGTCAAACCTTCCCGGGTGAGGGGCGCGCAGACTGGGGTGAGAACTCCCAGAAGTTACGGGAAAAGGGCTGCCGGCCAGCGTGGCTCAGGGGTTGGGGACCATCTAGGAGCCAGGAGGTCAGGGTTCGATTCCCGGTCAGGGCACAGGCCCGGGTTGCGGGCTGGATCCCCAGTGCGGGGCGTGCAGGAGGCAGCCGGTCCATGGTTCTCTCTCCCCATGGATGTTCCTCTCTCTCCCTCTCCCTGCCTCTCTGACATCAACAAGAACACATTCAAAGAAAGGCAGCAAACCCATCCCCCGGGTTCCCCGCGGTCCGCTAACTTCCGCTCCGCGCGAGGCTGGCGGTGGGGAGGGGACCCCCTGTACCTCCTTTGCCTCTGACCCGGCAGGTCCGGGGGCCCCCGGGCTCGCGCCCCTCAGTTCCCAGGGGTGCCAATGCTGCCGCTCCCAGGGACCCACTTTGAGAACCACTGGGTTAGCGGTGCTGCGTCTCTGGGGGCGTGGCCTGTTCTCTCCGTGGCTGGTTGAGGGTCACACGTGACCAGTGACCTTACCAGAGGGCTGGGCTCCCCGCGGGTCCATCTCACGCCGGCCCAGCCCCCCGGGGCCAGGAGCCCCCCCCGCGGAGGGTTCCCCGCGTGGCTCTCGGCGTCTCCCGTCCGGGAAGGCTCTGGCCCGCGGAGGGCTGCCCGCTGCCCGTCTGTTGGGGATGAGCCCGAGCGGCTGCACCAGCTCCAGCTCCTTTGGAAGGAGATCGTTGTCTGTAACCTGTTTCCCAGCTTGGCCTCCGCTTCCGCCCACGGGAGACGGTCCGCCCTTGTGAGGGGCCTGCGCCAGGCTGCGGGCTGCCCGCCGGGAGCGGCTGTCCTGGTCCTGGGGCCCCCGCCATGGCATGGCCGCTCCTGCTGAGGCGGGGACTCAGCCCCGGTCCCTCAGGCTGGCATCGCCCCTCTGCCCTTCCTCTCTCCTCCCCTCTCCCTGTTCCTCCCCCCCTCATCCTTCCATTTATCCATCCGTCCATCCATCCATCATCCTTCCATCCAACCATCCATCTTCCTTCCTTCCTTCCTTCCATCCAACCATCCATCCATCCTTCCATCCATCCATCCTTCCATCCATCCTTCCATCCATCCATCCATCCTTCCATCCATCCATCCATCCATCCATCCATCCATCCATCCTTCCATCCAACCTTCCTTCCTTCCTTCCTTCCTTCCTTCCAACCTTCCTTCCTTCCTTCCATCCATCCATCCAACCATCCATCCATCCTTCCATCCATCCATCCTTCCATCCATCCTTCCATCCATCCATCCATCCATCCATCCTTCCATCCATCCATCCATCCATCCATCCTTCCATCCATCCTTCCATCCATCCATCCATCCATCCATCCATCATCCATCCATTTATCCATCCATCCAACCATCCATCCATCCATCCTTCCATCTTCCTTCCTTCCTTCCTTCCTTCCTTCCTTCCTTCCTTCCTTCCTTCCTTCCTTCCCTCCATCCTTCCATCCATCCATCCATCCATCCATCCAACCATCCATCCATCCATCCATCACCTTCCATCCATCCCCCCATCATCCATCCTTCAATAGGCCTACCCACCAACTTTTCTCCCTCCCTCCCTCCCTCCCTCCCTCCCTCCCTCCCTCCCTCCCTCCCTCCCTCCCTCCCTCCCTCCCTCCCCTCTCCCTCTTCTCTCTCTTCTCTTCTGCCTTCTTTCTGTCACCCAGGGAACATCCTATGGAATACTAAGTAGCATTTTAGCTGCTGGGCACAGAATGGTGAATGAGATGATGAGGTCCCTCCTCTCCTGGAGGGGAGTGTGTGTGTGTGTGTGTGTGTGTGTGAGAGAGAGAGAGAGAGAGAGAGAGAGGGAGAGGGAGAGGGAGGGAGATTGAGACAACAAGCCGGTGAATAAGTAACAAACAGGTGTGCCAGGCAGAGGGTCACAGCAGCGGGATGTGAGTGACTGTGGCTGTGTGATTCCGGAGGGCCTCCCGGAGGAGGTGACGTGTAGGCTGAGCCATGACCGATGGGAAAGGCCCAGCCCTGTGGATGCCAGTGCGAAGGCCCCGGTGTTAGACGGACGGACGGACGGCAGCCGCTCAGCGGCTTTGGTTCTCCCGGACTGACGGGCAGGAGTGCTGACGGGAGGTTTTGGGAGCAGGACCCGGGGCCGGAGTCCCAGCCGGAAGCCATGGACCCTCAGCCTCCGCGGCGAGCTCCCGGCGTATCTGGGCACCAGCGGGCGGTGCCCGTGGTCAGCGGCATCCTCACGGAGGGGCCGTGGGGGTGCCCCTGTCTGAGGGGCACAGGCTCGCTCCTTCCTCTGTCAGCCCCCCCCGCCCCCCAGCCCAGCACGCGGCCGCAGGGAAAACCCCAGCTGCTTCTGGAAAGAGGCCTTTGGCGTGGGAGGTGGAGCTGCCTCCTCCAGCGCCCTGGCGGTGGGACGCGGGCGAGATTCCCGCCCGTGAGCTCCGCTTGGTGCCAAGTCCCGGCTGCCACAGCTGGTTCCACAAGTGGGGCTCTGTCCAGTCGTGCCGATGGTCATTTTTAATTTTTATTTTTTAAATATGTTTTTTTTTTATTGACTTCAGAGAGGAAGGGAGAGGGAGAGAGAGATAGAAACATCCATGATGAGAGAGAATCTTTGATCGGCTGCCTCCTGCACGCCCCACCCTGGGGATCGAGCCCACAACCCGGGCCTGTGCCCTGACTGGGAGTCGAACCTGGGACCCTTCAGTCCACAGGCCAGTGCACTATCCACCGAGCCACACTGGCCAGGGCTCAATGGTTATTGTTGACTCATTGTTTCTGAGGCTGAGCAAGTCCCACCTGTCGCTACACTGTCGCTATATTATCGCACATTGTTGCTATATTATTGCTACACTGTTGCTATATTGTTGCCACATTGTTGCCATGTTGTTGCCACATTGTTGCCTCCGGGCAGGGATGCAGACAGAAGCTGTGGCCACAGACCTGTTTGCTTCTCTGTTCCTGTCCCCCCCACCCCAAGGGAGCCCCAGAGTATCAGGGTGGAAGGTCTGTTTGGACTTTAAGGAACTCAGTTTCCCTGCCAAGGCCGAAAGCTGGGACCCGCTCTGGGGGTGGGGCGCTCTCAGCTGGGACCCGCTCTGGGGGTGGGGCGCTCTCAGCTGGGACCCGCTCTGGGGGTGGGGCGCTCTCAGCTGGGACCCGCTCTGGGGGTGGGGCGCTCTCAGGTGGGACCCGCTCTGGGGGTGGGGCGCTCTCAGCTGGGACCCGCTCTGGGGGTGGGGCGCTCTCAGCTGGGACCCGCTCTGGGGGTGGGGTGCTCTCAGCTGGGACCCGCTCTGGGGGTGGGGCGCTCTCAGCTGGGACCCGCTCTGGGGGTGGGGTGCTCTCAGCTGGGACCCGCTCTGGGGGTGGGGTGCTCTCAGCTGGGACCCGCTCTGGGGGTGGGGTGCTCTCAGCTGGGACCCGCTCTGGGGGTGGGGTGCTCTCAGCTGGGACCCGCTCTGGGGGTGGGGTGCTCTCAGCTGGGACCCGCTCTGGGGGTGGGGTGCTCTCAGCTGGGACCCGCTCTGGGGGTGAGGTGGGCGCTGGGCACCGGGCTCCCATCACGTCCGGGGCTTGGGCAGCTGACATCCGACCCACAGACCGTCCCGCCCCAGCCCACCGGCGGGCTCTGCATCGGGAACCTGTTTTATTTCTCTTTTTTATGACAGCGTTTCGTTTTTATTGTGAAAATAATGAATGCTCATTGTGGCAGAGTTAGAACGTCTCAACAAAGCATGAGGAAGGAAACATGTATCACCCGTAAGGCTGCCACCCGGACGCAGCCATGGTTAACGTCGGCCTTTACCTTTCAGGCTCTCCTCCACGGGGATGTACCTGTGGGGAACTGTTTTGAATCGTGTGGCGTGTTTTTAACTTTACACGATAACGGCATTTTCCCGTGGCGGGAAGAATTGCAGAAAGCGCAATCCCAGTGGCTGCAGGATATTCCAACCAGGCCGTCCCCCACGTCCTGCTCTCACGGGACCCTCTAGCTTTTTCTCTTTTCCCCATGATTACAAGTAATTGGCCGGTACTGTATCCAGGCTCCTGTTTTCCTTTCCTTTAAAAAAAAATTTTTTTTTTTATTGATACCAGAGAGGAAGGGAGAGGGAGAGAGAGAGAGAAACATCCACGAAGAGAGAGAATCATGGATGGGCCGCCTCCTGCACGCCCCCGACTGGGGATGGAGCCTGAAACCCGGGCCCGTGCCCTGACCCAGAATTGAACCCGGGACCCTCTGGTTCATAGGTCAAGGCTCAACCACGGAACCACGCCGGCCGGGCTGCTTCATGTTTTTTTTAAAATATCTATTTTATTGATTTTTTACAGAGAGGAAGGGAGAGGGATAGAGAGCTAGAAACATTGATCAGCTGCCTCTTGCACACCCCCAACACTGGGGATGTGCTCGCAACCCAGGCACATGCCCTTGACCGGAATCAAACCTGGGACCTTTCAGTCCGCAGGCCGACGCTCTATCCACTGAGCCACATCGGTTTCGGCTGCTGCATGCTTTTTTGGATCCGTTCTAACTTTGCCACCGTCGCTGCGTATCGGCCCCTCCCCACGGCCACGCCCTGCCCCATGGGTCCCGTTGGCTACCTCATCTGATGCTCAGCTCCCCCCGGGGAGGCAGGGGAGGCGGGGGAGGCAGGTCGGTCATCCACCCAGACCCAGACCCAGGGGGGCAGGTCACCCACCCCAGTTCCTGCGGCCGAGTGAGTGGTGCCGCCAAGATGAACGGAGGCACCGTGGGCAGAGCCCACACCCCTAACCACGGCACCACACGGCCCGGGGAGCGTGCCGACCCGTTCGTGCGCCCCCCCGCCCCCCCCCCCGCACCTGCGAGAGAAGTTAGTCCCCAGCCTGTGGGTCTGAAAGGGCCCCGGGCAGGGGGCACGGGCTGTGGGGAGAGGGCGGAGTCCTGAGTGAGACTGGCCAGCTCCGATCTTGGCTGTGTGGCCACGGGGACGTCTCTTGACCTCTCTGGGCCTCCGTCTTCCCACCTGTAAAATGGGAGAGCAATGGCGTTCGTCTCCTGCTCGAAGGACTGTTACCGAGCTCAGTGCAGAGTCAACGCTCGATGGATGCTGCTGTTACCCTTCTTCTCACTCAGCCATGGACAAGGAGAGGCGTTAGACGGGGCGAGCCGTTCGCAGCTGAGCCCGGCGTAGAGCGAGGGCCCCGTAGAGCGTGGGTTCGGTAGACGCGGGCTGTTGCTCTCAGGCTGTCGTTCTTGGAAGCCGACCCGACTGGCCGACTGGCCGCGTTAGACTGAATGGAATTCGCAGGCTGGCCGGTGGTCCCGGGAGACAGAGCCCCTGGGATATGTTAATGCTGACCGTCCCCGCCCCCGGGCTGTTTCTATCCACTTCTCAATGGTCAGCCACCCAGACCCCCCCACCCCTCCCCCAGGTCACCTTCTCCTGTCCGCCCTGCCTCGACTGTCCTGTCCGAGCGCCAGGCTCCTGCGCGGGGCAGGGACTCCCCGGGGGCGGCCTCGTGGGCCCGTGCGTGGCTCTTGGTGACCGGGCGGCCCTGGTGGCACCGGCTGTATTATTCCGGGTCCCAGGTGCCCGGCCCGCCTGAGCGGGGGCGGCCTGTCAGAGGGAACCTCTCTGGGCGTGGAGTGGGCGGTGGCCTTTCCCCCGAAATCCCCCCCCGCCCCGCCTCCCGCCGCTGGAAGTCGCCGTCGCTGTCCGGGGGGGAAGGGGGGACGGACAGACAGATGGGCTGCTCCCGCCCCGGGCCAGCCCTGGCCCAGCTCTTCGGGTTCTGTGTTGGCGTCCGTGTGCACACAGCCCTGCTTTCATTCCGGCTTCTTGGACAGAAATCACAGGGAGGCCCTCGTCCACGGTCCCACGGTGTGCCCAGGGCACCGAGGCCCCAGGCTGACGCTGGGCCAGGCCTTCTCTGTCCACACGCAGGGTCCCCCAGCGGACGGGCAGCCCTGGGGGGATTCCAGGAGGGAAGGGAGGACGCCCTCTCTCTCTCTCTGTCTCTGTCTCTGTCTCTCTGTCTCTGTCTCTGTCTCTGTCTCTCTGACTCTACCTCTGTCTCTGTCTCTCTGTCTCTGTCTGTCTCTGTCTCTCTGTCTCTGTCTCTCTCTGTCTCTGTCTCTGATTCGGAAGCTGGTCTCTAACCTCTGTACGTCCAGGTCAGCCTTGTCCTTCGTGAGGCGTGTGTGCTGTCATTTATCTGCTGCTCCTCCCTCGGCTCCTCCCCCTCCCCCCCCCCATGCTCTCTCCCTCCGTTTCCAGTTCACACCGTGGCCCGCAGCGCTCCGCGGCAGCCATCTGCTCCCAGCCCCTCGGTGGCGCCCCGCCAGCTGGCAGGTGGCGCTGGCTCGAGTCGTGCTGGAAGCTGGGCCCTGGCTCCGCCGACTCCGAACCGCCCGCCGAGGTGCCAGGCTGCGCGCTAAACGCTGGCCGTGGGCGCCCGGGCCCGGGCCCAGCGCGGCGCCTCCTCCGCCTCCTTCCCCAGCAGCCCCTGCCCGGCCGGCGTCGCCTTTCATCCGAGCAGCGATTTAACGGGCGGCCACCATCGCCCGCCTCCTCTCGGCAGCCTGGGGGAGGCACGTGACCGTGGCATGGCCCTGGGGGTGAGGTGGGGGTGGCCTCGAGGTCCTGCAGGTGCCACCCTGGCTGTGCCCTGGGCCCCAAACAGCCAGCAGCCGGCGGAGGGCGCTGACGTCAGAGAGGAAGGGAGAGAGAGAGAGAGAGAGGAGAAACGTCCACGATGAGAGAGAATCACGGATCGGCTGCCTCCTGCACGCCCCCCACTGGATCAAGCCCACAACCCGGGCGTGTGCCCCGACCAGGATTCGAACCCTGACCTCCTGGTTCCTAGGTCGACGCCCAACCACGGAGCCACGCCGGCCGGGCCAGAGCTTCCTTTCCATCCACACGACTGAGGGGCAGTGGGGGCCTGGCGGGGTCCCAGGGGCCCCCCGAAATGCAAGGCTTGCTTCCCCCACGCCCTGACGGTGAGCGCCCCGCCCCCGCCCCGTGCACGTGCTGGGTGGCCACCTCAGACTCACTGACGGACAACGGCTTCTTCTTTCCACACACGATCCTGCCCAGCACCTGCTCTAATTGATTCAATGCGTCTCCCGGGCTCCCCACCCCCCTCGGCAGGAGCGGGGCCCTCCCCTTCGCCTGGCGGCCTCTCCCTGCCCCCCACCCCCACCCCCACCCCTGGGAGAGACAGTGATGAGGGCCTGGCCCCGCACGCCCTCCCACGCCCCCCCCCCCATCAGCGACGTCAGCGCCCCTGGCTCCTGCCTATAAATATTTAAATGACGGCTCAGCTTTCTGAGCCAGCGCGTCCCTGGCAAAGGTCAAGCTTTCTGACCTTTTGTCAATTTGCTCAGTGAAATACGACCCTCCCGTCGCCTCTTTGCGAACGGCTGCTTCCTCTTCCTCTCGGAGGAAAGGGCTGCATCCGCCCCTGGGCAGCACAGAGCTGAGCCGAGCAGGACTCCGGCGTCTTGTAAATATTTGAGCACGAAGGGCAGGCTTCGCTCTTGCCCACGGAACCACGCCGCCGTCATTGATAGAACAAGCCGGGGGGGGGGGGGGGGGTCGGGGTGTCAGTGCGGGTATAGAGTGCCTGACCCTTTGGTGAATGGGTTTCATTTCACCGACACTCATTGTCTTTTTCCCCCAAGTGTGCACGGAATACTCACCAGACTCCGTTCTGGGCCATGGAAATGTCTCGATGCAAAACAATCTAAATACAGCCCTGGCCGGTGTGGCTCAGTGGGTAGAGCGTCGGCCTGCGGACCGACAGGTCCCCGGTTTGATTCCGGTCCAGGGCAGGCACCTGGCTTGCAGGCTCCTCCCCGGCCCGGGCCCTGGTCGGGGCGCGTGCAGGAGGCCGCCCATCGATGTGTCTCTCTCACATCGATGTTTTTCTTTGTCTCCCCCTCTCCCTAAAAAGCCATGGGAACATGTCCTCGGGGATTAACGAAACATTTTAAAAGAATCGAAACACTGCGAAGTCAGCACACCAGGCAGCAGCTGGGACAGTCGGAGGGGTCAGCGAGGAGGCGGGAGAGGAGGCGCCGAGGTCGTCGCCTGTGCGTGACTGGGGGTGACCGCGCACCGTGGGGCCAGCAGCCCCGTCCGGGGGTGGAGTTCCCATCCCACGCGGCGGCTGACGCAGCCGTTCCTGGCGGCGGGGACGGGCATGAATAAGTGAGCAGCCTTCCCGCCCGCCGCCCGCTGCACAGACCAGGGGCCTGGGGGAGGCTGCCCTCGTCCGCGGGGACAGGAAGCGGGTGCTGTCTGGGTGGCCCTGCTGGTCCCTCTGAGCCCCTGGGGGCGGCCCCCGGCATCCTGTGAGTACCCGCCTCGGGGGCCGGAGAGATGGGGGGGTGCTAAGGAGATGGAGCTCAGACACGAGGCGGGAAAAGTCGGCCTTAACTTTGAAAACCCTCCGTCTTGTTGCTACAGACCGGCTCCTCGGCCGTCACTCATTCTGCGGGTGCCGGGTTCTCGTTTCAGTTTAGTTATTTTTATGTTAAAATAGACTTTTATGGATTTCAGAGAGGAAGGGAGAGGGAGAGAGAGGTAGAAACATCCATGAGGAGAGAGAATCCTGGACGCCTCCTGCACGCCTCCCACTGGGGATGAAGCCCACAACCGGGGCCTGTGCCCTTGACCGGGAATCGAACCCTGACCTCCTGGTTCCTAGGCCGACGCTCAGCCCCTGAGCCACGCCGGCCGGGCCCCAGGCTCCTCTTTTGTGACCGAAGATCCTACGCTTGTTCCCACAGCCGAGAAACGACCCCTCGTCCCTGAGCCGGTGGGTCCGGAAGACGCGTTTGGTCAGACCCAACACTGGGAAGACCCCCCGGGAGTTCCCCGCTTCCTGTCCGAGACCAGGAGCCCGGCCGGGGGCCTCTGTGGTAAGTGGTCCTTCCGGCCCGCCGAGGCCCTGTGCCCGGGGTCGGTCCGGGGCCGTGTGCTTTTCTTCATCGCCGTTGAACGGCCTATTCTGGACGTGTCGGTCAA